>NC_084503.1:25020213-25048646 GCF_024500385.1 Phyllopteryx taeniolatus
CTCCAGATAAAGGTGAGGATATAGGAATTTATTTTGCATGCAGTTACCTTCTGTTCTGCTCCGAAGCATTACAGCGATCCCTGTTCAACAAAGCATGCTTACTCAAAAGTATCTAACCTATTTTCACTCATAATTGTCTAAAAAACAACCAGACTTCTCTAAATTGCCCTTAGGTGTGAATGTGAGTGTAAATGGTTGTTTGTTTATATGTGCCCTGCGATTGGCTGGCCACCAGTACAAGGTGTACCCCGCCTCTCGCCCAAAGATAGCTGGGATAGGCTCTAGCACGCCCGCGACCCTAGTGAGGAGAAGCGGAACGGAAGATGAATGAATGAATGAACCAGACTTTCAATCTTGAGGCGACATAATGCCGCATGGCTCCCGCAAAGTGAGACATGAGGTGGAGTTTTATGACAGTTCAACTGTCCAAGAGCGTTCATAGATTTGCTGTCAAGCAATTTCCAACACAATAAATTGGGTAATGATACATAAAAATAACAAAGGACGTGAGGACAGACCAATACTATAGATTTGTGAAAAAATATTTAATTGACGATATTTGGACATAGAAGGTTTCCGATAGCACAGCAACGATATGCTCATTGCAGTGAGCATTGAAACATTTTAAATGTTGAGCTGATCTAATGTGAGTTTAACTCTTCAAATGTGAGCAGGCTCTTCCACAGTCAGAGAATGATCACTTCTATTTTCAACTCAATGAATAGCACCTCCCAGGTGTGACATTGGCCTTACATGTTTTATGCATACTGCAGTTCCTCCTTAGTGGGGAACTAATCTGTGTACAGGGTTAAAGACAAGACTACTCAGAGAACACAAACCTCTCCCATGCGCAGAATATTACAAATATGTGTTTTTGGAAAAGACAAAAAAAGGTCTGGTGTTAAAAAGGTTGTACATAATTTCCAGTACAGTCCTAAATATGTCCATTTACTTGTACTTGAGTTAAGTTCAATGATAAAAAGATTGGTACTGTTCTACTCTAGTTCTGTAAGTGTACATTGCAGAGTGGAGGCCAACTTAAAACATCTTTTTAAAAAAGCATACAGCTAAATACCATTTTGGGTTATGCTTTAATTACTCATTGTCTCTGATCATTTTATAATTACATCCAATTTTTATTCATCTATTTGTTAAATTTCTCCTCTGTAGCACTTTGAGATCCATCCATCCATCCATCCATTTTCCACACCACTTATCATTGTACACAAAGTGCAATAAAAATCCATCCATTTTCTGTACCGCTTATCCTCACTAAGGTCGCGGACGTGCTAGAGCCTATCCCAGCTACCTTTTGGCAAGAGGCGGACCCTGGTCACCAGCCAATCCCAGGGCATATATAAACGAACAACCATTCACACTCACATTCACACCTACGGGCACTTTAGAGTCTTCAATCAACCTACAATGCATGTTTTTGGGATGTGGGAGGAAACCGGAGTGCCCGGAGAAAACCCACGCAGGCACGGGGAGAACATGAAAAGGCGGGGCCCGGATTTGAACCCCAGTCCTCAGAACTGTGAGGCAGATGTGCTAACCAGTCTACAACGTACTGCCATATAAAAACAATGCATGATTATTATTATTAACTGTCACACACACCACCACCACAGCTCCCTCTGCTGGATCTGGTGGTTCACTGCCCAACTTGGCCCCAATGCAAGCAGACTGTACCTCCGACCACCACCAAACATCCGACCACATTCAGTCGTAGGCAAATTGCTAAAGTGTCCTGCCCAGGAACACAATGACGACGTGGTCGGGCGGGGATACACAACGGTAACATTTCCCCTTGACAACAACACACAAATGCTTTTACATGCAGTACGGTGTCTCACACACACGATTGTGTAAACAAATACACAAATGCTTATACAAACACACTCGGAAACATCAACAAACACGCAAATGCTTAAACACACACTGACATGCACAGTCATGGATGCAAGCACACAAATATTTACCACAGACACACAAACACACACAAATGCTACACGCCCTTGCACAGTTTCATATTGAAATCTGCTTGATCTGGTGGGGCACTGACCCATTTGCCCCAACACAAGAAATGAGCTCTGTACAAGACATTTTAGAAGCTTCAGAACTGGTTTACTGCCTCAGCACCATTGTATAATTCATTTCCCACTCTTTATTTAAAAAAAATAATAAAAATAATCACCACAGTGCCATCTGTTGGATCTGCGCAATGACCAGATAGCTCACTAATGCAAAAACAAAAACCCACTGAAACCACTGAAAAAGTGTATCGGCAAAGTAGACTACATCGGCTATTAGTAGCTGTATTGGGAGAGAAGCAAAAATGTACTTTGACTGTGCAGGATGTACATTCAAAGACCAACAACTGAAGAGAACGTCTTAAAGAACAAAAACAACAATACCATGACTCCACTAGGTTACGCCAAAGTAACCAATTGTTCACTTCACTATCTGTCAAACTACTGTTTATTCTGAAGCGAGTTGAGTTTGCTGCTACCATACAGTGCTTGTATCTCAAGTTTTCACTCGCAAGACAAAACAGAAAATCATTCGAATCATTCTTATATCTCGAAAAACTCTGGGTCACTTGTATTTCAAGGCACCACTGTACTTTTATCGCTTTGGCGCGAGCACAAAAATAGCGAATAGGCTAGTTTTTCAGCAAATATAAAGATCTTTCTGCATCCCTGTGAGTGTGTGTGTGTGTGTGTGTGTGTGCTAACATGCCTGTGGAGCATGTATGTTCTTTAAGTTGTGAGTTAGAAGAGAGGGCAGTAGTTATTTGTGTCTTCACTGCACCTTCTACGTATGTTCACACTTTATATGCAGCGATGGATTGTGACAAGAGGCCTCTCCTCCTCCTTCTTCTTTTTTTTACCACCCAATCTCCATCACCAAGAAATAATTGCCTCTCCTGCCAGCCGTGATTAAAAATATTAATATCATTTAGCACACACAGCGCATGCAAAAGAAAAAAAAATCTAACATAATGAAGCGGGATGTATTTTTAGCCCACTAGCCTCACACAGAATTAAAGAGTTGGCCATTTCAAATGAGATTCTAACTGAAGGCCCCGTGTGTGATTGTACGTAAACAACTTGACCTTGAGTGGTCCACAAGATACACTCATTCAAGTTCCACACAACTAAAGGAAGAGGACACATCAGTCTCATCATAAGTGACATCTTCTCCTGAACCAAGGACAGGATTTTATTTTTTATGCTTTGAGGGGCTTCGTTGTCCTGGCAACCACGGGTCATATGTGCTATTCAAAGGCGATATTCAAAACAAAACAAAAATATGTTTCTCTCGGCTATTAAATCATTTTAAATGAATGAAGGGCTCTGAAGTAGGTAGGGATGAAAGGGTGATAAACTGTGATAAAATGACGATGGAGAAGAAGACAAGCCTCAGACACTGAAGAAGGCTGTATACTATATATATATATTCTTTTCTGTCTGAGGTTTACCGGGGGATGAAACATGGCGTAACGCAGTCCAAGTGGCAGCGATACTTTGTTTTATTTTATTTTATTTGGTCTAATATTCATGTATTTTTTTGTAATTGGAGTCTTTCTTGTTGTATTTTAATATTTTGTGTTGTAATATATGTATATTGTCATTGGAAAATTATTCTAATGTTCAGTTAACCTAAACACCACTTCTCACCCAACTTTCTACTACTCAACAGTGAAAAAAACGAAATCCTCCACGTTGAGGTACCAAGTCCATGCTAGCCAAAATTGATAATTTTTCCATAATCCTTGATAGTCCTTCTGTTTCCCCCTACTCTCAGGTTAAGAGTCGGAAGTGTCATCCTCAACAGGACACCCTCCTTCCAAGCACATATAAACAACATCATCTAGTCTGCATACTTTTACTTAGGAAACAACAATCGCCTTTGTCCATCCCTCAAACCCCACACTGCTGCTCTCCTTGTTTTGTTCATGGGCTCGTCACTTCCCGCCGGCATTACTGCAAATCTCTGCGATATGGTCTCCCCCACAAGTCATGACAAAAACTACAGCTTCTCCAGAATTCTGCTGCTCGTAATATCACAGCCTTGAGTCGCTCTGCCCCCCCATTTTTGGAACTCACTACCACCTGACCTCTGAAACACAGACTCATCAAATACGAACTCAAGACCACCTATTCCGGACTGCCTATTCACTTTATCATTTCCCATATTATTTGACATTTTAATTGACTTGTTTGAACTATGTTTGAACTATGTTTGTACGGTGACCTTGAGTGTCCTGACTGCTGCCTGTAAATAAAACTGCTGCCTGTAAATAAAACGTCTGTCTTTGTATTTTTTTGGAATATATTTCATTTTTTAAAGATTATTTATATATTTTACAATATTTGTGTATTTCTTTCCTAATATTTTTGTGATTTAGATCTTACATTTTTGTATTTTCGAGAAATATTTTCTTACGATATATTTTTCTTATATTTGTGTAGTTTTTCTAATAGTAATGATTAGTAATAATTTTCATCAAAGTTTTGTTTATTATTTAATAATATTTTTATATTTTTCCAGCAAGTACTTTTTTTTACTTCTTCCCCAATATTTTTTGCATTTGTTCAAATTGTAACGTATATTGGCTTTGGATAAAAACCTAATTTATTTGGAAACGAGATTAGTCAGAAGGTAACACCTGCGTTACTTCTCGTTTGGTTTGATTTACGTTGAAGAATCAAACTATTTCTGTCTCGTAAAGGGGCACCACGTCTATTTTTTAGATATGTAAAATTTAGGAAAAAGACAACAAACCTCAATTAGTCTCATAATCTAGAAGGCTGCTACATTTATAAAATATGAGTCCTCGATTACAGAGGTTTAACTCAAAACACAAAACAACAAGAAGTAGAATTTTATAGAACATTTAATTATATCTAAAGGGAAATCTACAGGGATTTAACTACAGAACAAAGGACAGACAAACATTGCTGAAAGAAAGACAACTAGGCATGCGAAAAGGGAAATACGACATCGTGTGTTGCTGGGCTAAAAATGAAAATGTCAGCGTCAAATGAGTGAGTCATAGCGAGAGAGAGCAAAGTTGGGAATTGTATGAAGTGAACTCTTGCGCACTACAAACAACCACCACACACCATATTATCCCCTTATCCCTTGTTTGTTTTCTGTGTTCAGTGTTTGTTCGTTACCCTTCTATGTACCCTGGCTAGGCAGTACTTAAATATAGCATCTCTATCACCCTCTCTAAATAACATTTGTCAACACAATACCAAAAAATCTCCCGAAAACTGTCAAAAAAAAACAACAACAATAAATGCATAGTACCAAATCTATTTAAAATTATGATATACGCACCCATTATATGTCACACTTAACTTTTGTCTCATGGAATGTCAATGGCATTCGATCGGCGGCAAAAAGAATTAAGATTATGGATTATACCACTAAATTTAAAACAGACCTCCTCCTATTACAAGAATCGCACCTTACTGAGTCAGAAGGACAATGCCTCATTCACTCAGGTTATCTCAGCCTTTTATAACTGTAGACAAAGAGGAGTCTCAATACTAGTCCATAAAACACTACTTTTTACAATAAATAGTACAGTAGCAGATCCAGAAGGCCGATATATAATTATACAGGCTACAATATTTAACAAGCTTTACACAATCGTGAATGTATACGCTCCAAATAAAGATGATCCAGCCTTTTTTCACATGCTCTTTTCACACTTGTTAAACTTGTCAGTCAATTCTAAAATTATCATGGGAGGTGATTTTAACCTTACGCTAAATCCCCTAATAGATCACTCAAATCTCAAAAGTAGCAATCAGCCCCAATGACACAATATACTAGAGCAATATATGGAAGACTTTGGTCTTCTTGACATATGGAGGCTGAAAAACCGTACAAAAAGAGAAAACACATTTTTCTCATCGGTTCGCCGCTCTTTCTCAAGAATAGATTTTTTTCCTTTCAAACAATTCGGCAGCTCAAAGAAATACCCCCAAAATACATCAAATCATCATCAGCGACCATGCACCAATTTCTCTCAATCTAAAAGTTGAATCAAGTTTGGGACCCCCACCAACATGACGCTTCAACACGTCCCTATTGAAGGACCCGGATTTTGATTCTTTCGTGAGGAAGGAATGAGATGAGGTTTTGAAATTCCTATATCCCCATCTCTGTTGTGGGAAATCGGGAAAGCTGTATTGAGAGGTCAAATCATGTCATACTCTTCGTATAAAAAATAAAAATAAAAACAAGAACAAAAATTGGAAAATGGAATTGAGGAAAAAATTAAACACCTCACAGAAGAATATGCAATTAATCTGACAGATCCGCTGAGAAACCAACTTCAAAAGGCAAAACATCAATTAGACGTTATCTTATCAAAAATAACTGATTTTATACAACAGTTTAGACACACTAACTTTGAGTACAGTAATAAATCATAAAATTGCTTGCGAACCAACTTCAGTGCAAAAAAGAAATGTTATTAATTACAGCCATTCAAGATTCAAATGGTAACTGTACACAGTTACCGCAAGAAATAAATGATTTTTTTTTTACAACTATTATAGCAGCTTATACGCATTTTCGAACCCAGACCAAAAAGAAAGTGAAACTTTTATTAAGGATCTGAACATTCCTCAATTAAATACACAAATTAAAGACATCATTGATGTTCCTTTAAACATCACAGAATTACATAACACATTAAAAAATATGCAATAAGCGCCTGGTCCGGACGGAATCCCTGTTGAATTCATTAAACAATTCTGGGCAATACTAGTGCCTCTATTTCTCAGAACAGTCAAGGAGATAACCGATAAAGGTCAAATTAGTAGCCCTATGAACACAGCTTCAATTAAGTTATTACTAAAGTCAGGTAAAGACCCCACTCTCCCGGCTAATTATCGGCCCTTATCATTGATTAATGTAGATATCAAGATTATCTCGAAAGCCCACGCAGCGAGACTTGAAAAGGTACTCCTGTCGATAATCCACAATGACCAGACAGGCTTCATTAAAGGTAGAAGTTCCACAAATAATGTCAGACATCTGTTAAATTTAATAAACATGTCACAGCATAAAAATCTAAACACAATCATCATGTCACTTGACGCAGAGAAAGCTTTCGATAAAGTTAACTGGGCTTTGGGTTTGCAGTACTTTGCAAATTAGGCTTTGGAGATACATTTATACTTTGGATAGCAACATTGTACAATTCGCCGAAAGCGACAGTCACCACAAATAGGATTACTTCACAAAGTTTTACATTACAAAGAGGAACCAAACAATGAAGTCCACTCTCACCAATGCTATTTGCAAAATTCATCGAACCTCTTGCTGCCGCTATACGTCAGAATGCTAATATTAAAGGTATCTGCTCACGAGTGACAGAACACAAAATCAATCTTTATGCTGATGATATTCTTCTTTATTTACAGGAACCCAAGTATTCTCTTCAGGCAGTCTTCAATCTTATTAAAACATTTTCAGAAATATCACAGTACTCTATCAACTGGACAAAATCAACAATACTCCCAATAACAGCAAACTCATGGACTCCTGCAGATCAAATCCCAGATTACCCTATTCCTTTAGGAAATATTAAGTATTTAGGTATTAATATTTCGTCAAAATATCGATCTTGGCGGTGGGGGGGAATCACTGGGGTGACCTCCCGGGGAGTGTTGGTGGTGTGATGGTGACTCGCCCATGTTTCGTGGATGCCCGCCCTGGTCCCCCGCTCTGGCTGCTGGTGGGGGCGATGGGCCCTCCTGTCGCTCCTCGGGCCTGCTTCCTCCTCTTCTCTCCGTTCCTTGCGTCCCGCTGCGGTCGCCTCTTCCCGTGGGGGAGCCGGGTGGTCCCCTGCGGGCTGTGGGGTTTTTGTCCCTGCCTGGTTTGGGAGGACAGGGGGCAGGGGGGGGCAGCACCTCCCACACTCGGGGGCGGGTAGTGGGTGCTGGTGTTGATGTTTGGGGGGTCCCGGGGTCAGTGCTGCGGGTCTGGGTGGGGCAGCCCTCTTCGTCGGTGGTTGTCCGGCCTGCTGGACCCGACCTTAATCACTCACTTAGCACACGCTCACTGTATATATCTTTCTCACTAATCACATCTGGGCACATATATATATATCAAAGGGTTCCTGGGGGACTGGTATCGGGTCGGGAGAGCGTGGGTGTCGGACCGGGTTTCAGCAGGTCTGTGCTGTTTCCCGGTCCGTGCACCCTGCCCCTCCGCCCTGCCTGCCCCCCTGGATTTTAAATGCATCACTCACATACACCCATCTCTGGGGGACGGTGTGTCGTCCCCCCTTGGCTCACTGGCCAACACACCACTCGGGGGGGGGGGGGGGTGCACTGATACGCGGGGTAGGACCACCGGGTGACCAGTTGTCGGGGCGCCTCGGTGGTTCCCTCAGTGTGGGACGTATCCCGTCCACCGGGCTGCTCTCAGGTGCTATCGCACCCGCCACTCGATTGATTGGGTGGGGTCCTCAACCTCCGCAGTGCGGGCACAGCAATTACAGGACACTTCTGTCAGTCTTTGTGCATGTAAAACGTGTCAATTCACTTGCATGTGTCTGCAGGCACACGTACCCCTGGGACTTTTTCACTGGGTGTGGGGCCACTCACTTATTTGCGACAAATAACTCATGAATATGGAAATTGCTTGTGTATCCCCTCACTCATACTCTCATCCTATAGACTTTTATAATTTACATAGTCAATCCCACCACACTTCAGTTGTACAGCCGGGTTCACGATCTTTCTCCTGCATGCTTCTTCTCCTGTCCTTGTCCTGTTCTAGCTTGTCCTGTTCTTCCATCACAGGGTGTAGCACTACAGCCCCATACAACATTCATATTTAATGTTTCATTGTTGTAGATAATGTAATGACTTACTTTTCTCACCCTGTTTACAATTAGTGTTTTGTCTTTTGTCTTCATTTCTCTCTCCCCTCTAGAAACTTTGTTCTGTTCGACTGATCGACTCTGATTCTCAATAAACTTCAATTATAATATTAAGAAATCACAGCGGAAGTTTAAAAACTCCACTGTGACACAGTAAAACTGGTCCGGCATAAAAGGAATACAGAGCCTCCATTCTGCTTGACCTAACAGCTGAACAGGACAAAAAAAAGGGAAATTGCGTGAAGCTGGCCTTTTCCCCAAGATTATTCTGCACTAATTTTGTATATTCTGGCAACGATTTTTGTGCTACTCAGGACCGTAGATCAGCTGGTCTTTGGGGATGGTCTTTCTCCACGCATCTCAGGAGGAAAGGTTTGGTTAAAGAAGAAGATGCACAAAAATAAAACAAAACGCCAGGAGAAGAAAAAGGGAAGTTGTTCGTCACGCTTTCGGTGGGAGAATACCACCGTTCCTCTTCTTACATTTTTCAGGGACCCGCTAACAACTTCTGAGCGTTCACGCTTAGCTTGGAGATTACCGGGTACTTTTAGTAGCAGCTGCTCTGATTGCCTAGGGGTAATCCATGTAGGCAGGGAAGCCAAGTCGCCATCCCAGGTTCACGATGGTCGAACCTCGTGTTCGAACAAAGAAAAGGGAAGGGGGGATGGGGGATGGGTTGGCTGAGTCCAGCCCCGCAACGGCTGGGAGGTTAACCAGGAAGATTCAAGAAGCAAGACATAAGAGGCAAGACACAAGAGCCCGAGAAGAGGTGGGAGTCAAAGGTTAAATACCCAGGAGGTGTGTCTAAGAGATGGGGAAACTGAAGGAGACCATGCCCATCGACTTGAATTTTGGTCTACAATTTAGTCATAAAGATCACATCTTAACATAAAATACTGTCAACTTTGTACTCTTACTCATATATCAAGCATATAGAATGATTGTTTAAACTTTAGCCTTGGCAGATCAACTGCTTATTGTTCAATACAACATTTCACACTGTTTGGCTTCAAATCAAGACGAGCAGTTCTCAAAGTCTCGCAGCTGGACCTGTAAAGCTGAAACAATGACACAGACATCAAGGCATACATTTGGAATATTTCTGCAGAGTTCGTAAAATATCAAAACAGACATTTATCTTCAGTTAAGGAAACTTCGAATGAGAGTCGACAGGTTTTCAGTAACTCAGCGGGTGTCGCCTGTGTCCCAGCAATTGTTCCCAGTGGGGGTTTGGTGGCACCTTGCGTGCATGTTTTAATATTAAAAAATAGTTCATTGCTGTATTTGAGTTCCTGAAAAAGGCGGGGATTAAACATAACTCAAGGTCCGGGAGTAATAGTTCAATCTGTGGCATATCCAACTAATAAATCTATTGTTGTCGATATTTCCCAGGTTGGTCTTATTGGAGAGAGGATCTCCCAACCTTTTGGTCACTATATTCAGTTCTGCATATCAAAGGGTCTTTGTTACAGGGCTAGTATCGCCGATACAGATACCGATACCAATACTTTTTACTTGAAATGTCATGATCATTGAATAGTTTTGTGATTTTGCCTTAAGTTGATTATGATTTTGATTATGGTAAAACAGAGCACAAAGATTTTAGGAAATAAAAATGCTTTTTTTATTAACTAACTACAACAATTTAAAAAAGTAACAGTCTAAAAATAATAAAATAATTCAGAAATAATCAGAACTGTGAGGCAGACGCTCTAACCCAGGGGTGGCCAACTAGTCAGAGACTAAGAGCCACTTTTTTTCCTGTGTTACTGCAAAGAGCCACATACACGGGTACACATGAACATCATCTTTTAATCATGTATGCACGCATACACAGACCTCTGCTCAGCCAGATCTAATGAAAATAACCACACCAACATGATAATATCAGTAATTTTCAACAGTTAACATTGTGTCTCACACACACAAACTCTCAGTTCAAGCAAGTCCACAAACAATAAAAGAATAATTTTCAATAACATCTTTCTCTTACTATGCTGCTTAGTGAGACTTCTGGCATTCCTTATCTTGAACAATCCTCTTCAAATCTGGCTTGTATTCTGTTGTTGCCACTCTAAGCAATTCTTTCAAATGAGTGTCAGTCAGAAGAGATCGATGCTTTGATTTCACATGTTTCAGGGTAGAAAACACAGACTCGCAGACGTACGTTGACCCAAACATGGACAGTATCTTAAGCGCAGCTCGTTTGATGTTGGGGTATTTTTCAATTGGCACACTTTTCCAGAACTCAACGGTCCCTTCCCTTAAAACAGTTTTCAGTTGATCCTCCTCACAAAGGTCGATCATCTCCAACTCAGCCGCAGCCTCATCTGTGACGAGCGGGGCTTTCAAACAGTCTGGCTTCCAAGCCAGCTGATATGATGCAAGCGTTACGGTCTCTGAGTGTTTTGTAATTTTTTTGAAAAACTGCACCTGCTTTTCTGCCTTGCTTTTCAAAGCGACCAACTTGTTCTTGCGAAGTTCAGTCCCTTTTGGAAATTCCTGTTCGATGTTAGGGTGGAGTGAGCTGAAGATTTGAAGCTTTGAAATGCGCTAATGCTGCGTGACATATAAGGCAGATCGGCTTGCCATTACGTTTAACAAAAAAATATAAACTCTCCCACTCTGGCAAAAACGTCCTGTGTTCTTCTTCATATTTTCGTTTGGATGTGCTTTTTTTCCCTGCCATTTCAAGAGGTAACTTGTCGGAAATTGTTTACAACACAAATGATGTCACACCAAAGATTCTCTCGTCGCTCGTTTGACGTCACTCAAACAGGCTTACATGGTCAGTGTGCCATCTAGCTGTAGGGGAGTGAATGACAGCGCCAGCCAAGAATTTTTGACGCATGTCATGTTACAGCTCCTGAAGAGCCGCATGAAACTAGTTAAAGAGCCGCATGAGGCTCGCGAGCCGCGGGTTGGCCACCCCTGCTCTAACCAATCGGCCACCGTGCTGCCCTTTCTGCTTCTGCTTCCTTCCTAATATTTTTTTTGTAGTCTGTTGTAATATTTGTGTCCTTATATTAGTATACTTTCTTTTAATTTTTTGTGTATTCATTCTAATATTTGCATATGTTTGATTAGTTATATATAAGTGATTCAGGATTGGAAGCTGATCTGTCAAACCAGCTCTCATCCAGATCTTATCTTATTTTCAAATTAAATCCTGTTTAACATGCTGGGACGCTTGGTGCTTGTATTGCTGTCCCATCTCAACAGACCAAGTTGGAATTTGTCGTGCTTATTATCCAAAAGGAAACTTTATGTGCCTCCTAGATTGCAATATTTTACTCATTTATTTCACAGATTTCAAATGTTTCAGCCTTGGCTGAAGTCTGCACTTTTTTCCTCTCATTGCTGTTGCCCAAGATGGATAAAATCAGATCCATCCATCCATCCATCCATTTTCCGTACCGCTTATCCTACCGATCCCACTTGACTCTGGGCGAGAGGCAGGGGTACACTCTGAACTGGTCGCCAGCCAATCGCAGGGCACATATAAACAAACAACAATTCTCACTCACATTCACACCTACGGACAATTTAGAGTCTTCAATTGACCTATCATGTTTTTGGGATGTGGGAGGAAACCGGTGTACCCGGAGAAAACCCACGCAGGCACAGCGAGAACATGCAAACTCCACACAGGCGAGGCCAGATTTGAACCCAGGTCTTACCGAACTATGAGACAGATGTGCTAACCAGTCGGCCACCGTGCCGCCGATAAAATCAGATATTTTTTTTAAAATCAATGAGCAATGAACACCCGCTTCCAGCACAGTAATTGTCTAGTGGAGGGATGTTACGTAACACACAGAAAGAGAATTTTAAAGCAGCTACCATTCAATCGGAGGGAATGTGAAAAGTGAAGGAGGAAATCATCTTATCTGTCACCGGGTTGCTCCGTTGCTAATATGAAAGGAACCCAGAGGCGAGAGCCGCTGCCAGTGAGAAACATCATTAATCCCCCACACCCATCTGAAAAACAGCACTGCGAACACGCTGACATACACACGCACGGCACACCTTTAGCTGTGAACAGCGACAGACGGGGGCGTCGCCTCCGCCACGTCATTAATATTCATCGGAATGTATTTCCGCAGCGGGTAGAGAGACTTGAAAACGACTTTGAAATCAACTCCACTGTGTGTGTTGTGGCTGCACTTCAAGGAAGATTCCAGACGGGGAATTGGTGCACTTAACTCATCTCCAACACCGTCGTGTACTGTGTTGGAGCACAGTCTTTGGACTCGAGTGCCAGGCCATACTCATCAAGCGTGCCTCCATCAAGAAAACATATCGCTTTTTCAATTTCATGTTTTTGGTGAATCGAGTGCATGTTTTTGTAAACGAAAAGAATAATTTGAGTCCTTGAGGAAACTAGCATACGTTTTTCGGAAACATGGTAGACTATTTCAGTGATTCCCAACCAGTGTGCCGTGGCACACTTCTGTGCCATTAGAGATCATCAGCAGTGCAGTGGGACATTTGTCAATTTTCCTTAATTTGTCTGAAGATTATTATTTAGTAATTACAAATGTCTTTATGCATCTATCTATGACAACAATGTATAGTGGCAAACAGAAGGATTAACTTATGTTTCATTTGATGCCAGAAGGTACAATTAACCTGTCTATCCGCCTATTGCCATTCATACAACAGATTAAGTCATTGCTTCCTGCGAATATATCAGCTTTGTGATTTACTTTAAATTTGTGAGGAAATTGAGACAAAATCATCAGTATTTCAGTATTCATATTTTCTTGTGACATGTTTGTTTGGTGGTGTGCTGTGAGATTTTTTTTTAAATGTAATGGTGCATTGGCTCGATAAAGGTTGCGAAACACTGGGCTATTTTTTGACTTCTATGAATCTTTTGTCTAAACAAAATGAACAATTTGAGTCTATGGTGAATCTATCAAATGTGTTTTGGTAAAAAAAAAAAAAAAAAAATGATTTGAGTCTTTGGTCAACCGAAAATATGTATTTTCATAAATACAGAAGACAGTTTTGAGTCTTCAGTTAACCGAGCATGCAAGTTTTCAAAACATTGAAGACGATATGTAATCTTTGGTGAATCGAATGTTCATCTTTTTCTGTATCCAGAGCTTGGTGTCCAACTACTTTAGCAGTATCCAAGTCTGCTACATAACACACGAAGTTACTATTAGTTAGCATCATCTTGAGAAGGGCATAGCAATGGGTTTCTTAATCTCTCCCGTTAGACAAACATTGTCATCCATGTGAGGCTGGTCTTGCCTCAGAGCCTAAGAAACACACACCAGCTGCCAGTGAAGTCAAACAACCTGGGCTACAGACAGCAGAAGGAGACACTGAACTGGCCTGGGCTGAGGAACAGCTCCCAAGCACTGGTCGAAAGTCACACGAAAGGAGAGGAAAGACCCGATGCTTGCAGAGATGGTCAAGGCGGAGCAGACGCAACAAAAGATCAGCGCGCTTAGCCAGCGTCAGCAAGCATGTTGGACAACCTGGGAAGGAGTCGTCGACAGGACCATCAAGTGACCTTATGTGTAAGATGCCTCAGGCAATTTAAGGCTTTCCCATTCTGGTCACTTACTACACCCTCCCCTGTCCCAGCAACATGTATCGGTGGTATGGCTCCGAGGAAAACTGCCAACTCTGCAATGCCCCAAACCCAAGCCTGTAGTACATCCTGTCCACCTGTAAAACAGCTGTGGCTCAAGATTGTTACAAGTAGCATGATGACCAAATCCTGCAGAAGCTTGCAGAGATCCTTGAGTCTTGCAGGCTCGAAGTGGCCAAAGACCATTTTTCAACATCACAAAGCTGATGCATTTTGTTGGACAAGGAGCAGGGGCTCAAAACATCACCCAAAGAAAGAGAAGATGACTTCACCCCCCCCCCCCCCCCCCCCCCCCCCCCCCCCCCCCCCCCCCCCCCCCCCCCCCCCCCCCCCCCCCCCAACCTGTCCTGTTCAGCTGCCAGGGCAAGCAAAATAGAGAATCTGTATCACTTTTATTCTGGAATAGTCTTACTGTCCAACAGCTGAGTTTTTTTATTTTAATTATTTCTTTATTTATTTATTCTATTTTATTTTTTATCGTGCCACTGTGGAGTTTGCATGTTCTCCCCATGCCTGCGTGGGTTTTCTCCGGGCATTCCGGTTTCCTCCCACATCCCAAAAACATGCATGGTAGGTTAATTGACAACTCTAAATTGCTCATAGGTATGAAAATGAGTGTGAATGGTTGTTTGTTTGTATGTGCCCTGCGATTGGCCGGCGACCAGTTCGGGGTGTACCCCGCCTTCTGCCCGATGATAGCTGGGATGGGCTCCAGCACGCCCGCGACCCTAGTGAGGAGAAGTGGCTCAGAAAATGGATGGATGGATAGTGCCACTGTGGTTCTTTGTATTATTATGGACAGTTATTGAAAATTTCAGTCGGACATAACAAGGTTTTAAAGGGGAGTGACAGAAAAGCAAATAAGTAAAATAAATCATTCTATGCATACTACAATGTCACATTGGATTGAGTTTTGTATGGGGCAGTGGTTCTTCACCCTGTGAGGGAAGAAGAGGACAATGTAGGACAGGACAGGACAGAGACACAAGGGGAAGAGAGCAGGACAAGGGAGAGAAAATCAATGCTTACCCTTGGATGTGACTGGAATTGGCCTTGATTGGCAGCTCAATTTCCCGCTCGAGATAGCTACAACCTCTCTGAGACCAGTCATTATCATGTGGTTCCCCTTAGCCCCGGCAGTGATAATTGCAGAGCTCTTCGTCACACAGGAAGAAGGAGTGGAGACAGCTTACAAAAGGAGGAAGGACAAATAAACCAGGCTTGCAGCTGAGTGTTGAGAAGCGGGACGGTCAACCACCATCAACCCCGTGGAGGTCGGTTGCAGTGGGTTCATTGGCGCATCCATCCAGCACCTTCTGGGGAACGTGGGTGTGACCAGGCCAAAGCTGAAGAAGGCATCCGAAGATTTGGAAGAAGAGGCGGAGAGAGAGCGCCTCTGGCTTTGACTGAGAAGGAAGGCTAGGGCATGGGGAAATCAAGAGGTAGCTACAGGGGGCGCAAGAGCGATTTCCCTACTGTTGGCTCCACCAATAATGGATCGAAACATCAATTTAGGGGGGCTCCTGGGTGATAACCCTGCAGCTACCCAAATGAGAATGTCGGAGGTGGACACACTCTGCATATAGCCCTTACCTGAGCTGACACCGTGCAATCAAAAACAACAATTTGAGTCTTTGATCAACTTTGTATATGTGTTTTGGTAAAAACGCGATTGACTTTTTTAAGTCTTCTGTGAATCAAATGTGTGTTTGTGTAAACAAAATGCACAATTTGAGATTTTGGTGAATCAACATGTGTTTTGGTAAGAAAAATTATTTGAGCCTTTTGTTAACCTTTTGTGAGGATGATTTCTAGTCTTTGATTAATTGAAAGTCATTTTGTAAAGAAATTTTTTTTTTTAAATCTTTGTAAACCTAGCATGGGTCAGTGATGGTGTAGTGGTACTCTTGCCTGACTTTGTTGCAGGCAGTGCGGGTACATATCCCACTCATTGATAGTGTAATGCGAGGGTTTTCAAGAAACACTAAGGACGATTTTCTGTGTTCGGTGAATGTAGCATGTTTTTGCAAACAGAAGACTAAAAATCATCTTTACTGAACCTAATGTGCTTTTGTAAACACTCAAGTACAGACCCCGAAGGCTATCATCACGACTGGGCTCTGTGGTGAATGATAGACACTGGCCAGCAGTGCATGGCCAGACACACAGACACACCAAGAGCTCCTCACACTCCCTGGCTACGGCAAGCTTCTTCAAGAAGAAAAAGAAAGCCACGGCTTGTTATCCCATTGCTGCTTTTTTCCCCTCCCTCAGTGAACATGAGCCATATCTGCAGCTTTGTAGTCAGAGCCGCTGGCGATGTCTCAAGCCCAGCCGGCATCAAGTAAGCGCCTCCGTTAAAATCCTTGAGCTGTCTTTAATTATGGGCTCGATCGAGTAGCTGGCGGAATATGCAACTGACACAAACACCACCAGGGAGGCTGAGAAGACCAACCACTGCAGCAGACAGGATAAGGATGAACCTCAGTTACGTCAAAACTGATCTAATCAATCAATTGTCAGTAGTGTTGCCACAGTTACCTTGACTGATTACTTGATTTCAAAAGTAACTAAGTTAGCAGCTGTCAAGTGGCAGGAATATCACTTACCCACAGTACAAAAAAAGCATTAGCTAAAATGTACCCATTACTTGGCAATGTAAGCCACATAAGTTACAGAATGATGTCATAAATATGAACCAATAACTTAAATATTTGTGTAGTTGAAGCCACATTAAATCAGCAACTTAGTGCAGACTTGACATGACAACACTACAGTAAGTACCTAAACGTAAACAAGCACACTATTCTCAGCAAACATCTCTAATCTTAACTGATAGATAGATGGATGCCGATTTTGGTCCATGAAGGCAACTGTGTGCGTGTGTGCGTGTGTTCGTGTGCATGTGTCTGTGCGTGCGTGTAAGTAAATGTGAATGTATGAGGGGCCGTTAGGGACATTAGTCAGGATTAGCTTTCACACTTACTATTCAAATGCTTTCACACACACACAAACTACTGAAAGACTCTCATAAGGACTACTCAAATGCTCTCATACACACACGAGTCTTGCTCTTAATAACACTACTCAAATGCTCTCATTACCACGACTCAAAAGCTCTCATACACACGCGTCTTGCTCTCATTAACACTACTCAAATGCTCTCATACGCACGAGTCTTGATCTCATTAATACTACTCAAACACTCTCATACACACGAGTCTTGCTCTCATTACACTACTCACACGCTCTCATACACATGAGTCTTGCTCTCATTAACACTACTCAAATGCGTTCACGCGAGCATGTCAATCACATTCTCGCACTCATCATTCGCATTCACGAGTTCATGTCAATCATGCTCACACATGAATAGTGTAAATCTTTTATTAGGTAGTTCAATTCAAAAAGTGAAATTATAGAGATGAACTGCACACTGCACACATTCAGAGTGAAGTATTTCATATTTAAAATATGTATTATTTTGATGATTGTAGCACATAGCAAATTAAAAAAAAATCCCCATATTGAGAAACTAAAATATAACATCAAACGAAATAGTGAATTAGTTCAAGAAATAAAGTGATTTTTAATGTAGAAATTAGGCTAGAATTTGCCCTCTGAAAAGTACTTCAGTGTTTAATCACTCTATGAGTACTTAAGAAAAACTTTTCACCTATATTCTAATTTATTGAGATGTACCTATATTAAAAAAACGTCATGAAATATTTGACTCTGTGTGTAGTCTGGAGTGCATATGTATGACACGAGGTTCACTACGACAATTAAATTCCTTCATTCCCTTTGGCCACCTCATTAGGTACACCGGCGCAGGGGACCTTAAACGCGACGATCCGGCCATCCTGCCTGCAACAGACCGTATACGTTTCAGATTGTAACGCAGAGGTTGAATCTCTGTATTGAGTCCAGGAGTAAACACGCGTCCACTGCGCTTTCGCCCGAAAGGCACATTTAATCGGCAGCATCCGCGTCCGAATAATGGCGTCCCGCTCTTGATAGATGAGCCAGCCTAGCCCTACGTCATACACGACATGGCTTCTGATTGGCCGACCATTACGTCATATCATACAGCACTTACACATTAAAAGCAACATTTTAAATCAATGAGGAAAAGCGTTATTGTAACACAATAATCAACAAGTATACGACATATATACATTATAAATATATATGTATGTACTATACAGTATAATCCTATGTAACGCTACTGCTTAAGTTAGGCTTACTATTGTACATGTATAACACAACCGTTGTGGTGACTTTTGGCTTGTCGAGAGATGCCGTAATTAGACTGTTAATTCATTTATTTCTTTATATTGTCTTTTTTATATTTTATTATGTACAGTGCTAATTGTCTTGATTTAAAAGGCGTAACAAAAATGTTTTTTGGGCAGCTGGAACGGATTAATGGTGTTTGAATTTTTTTCAATAGGGAATATAGATTTGCTATACGAGTAAATTAACTTACAAGCATGGTCACAAAACGAATTGAACTGATAAGTCAAGGAAACAGTGTGAATGAAAATAAGTGCAGTTTGTTAGGTTACCCGTTGACTCAAATCATACTCTTTGTGTATTAAACTCATCCATTAGGTTCACCAAAGAATACAATCATTTGGTTTGTTTACAAAAACATGTATAGTATATGAGGTTCAACAAAGACTCGAATCCTGCTTTATTTTATTTATTTTTTTACAAAAAACCCATACGTTAGATTCACCAACAACTCAAATTGTTTCTTTGGTTTACAAATTGGAGTACAAGTATTTTCCCAAACACTGAAAATGATCTCACGCCTTTGATAAAAACTGAAGTGCATGTTTTTAGTAAACATTTACAACAATTGAGAGTATTCAATAAACTAAACATCCAGGTTAGGTAAACAAGACATTGTTATCTTCAATGAACATAACATACGTGTTATCGTAAACACTGAAGGCAATTTGGAGCCTTTTGTGAACCAAACATTTGTGTTTTTGTAATTATCAATGATGATGAAAAGTATTGGATTAACGTAGCATATTCACTGTAGCTAACGTAAGTGTGTTTTGGACACCATGAAAAAAAATTTGAGTTATTGACGAGCCAAATGTGTATCTTTTCAAGAAAACTGAGGACTATTTCAATTCTTCGGTAAAGCAAATTTGAAGGCTATCTTAAACATTGCTGACAACTTAACCCAATATTCTGGGTTTTGACAATTCAGGTTCTTCAATGAAACTGACTTAAGTAGGTAAGTAAATGTTGATGACAGTTTTGAGTGCGATTAACATAGTGTACGTGTCTATTTACACAGTGTCTGTAAAGGATGTGTTTTCAGAACTGGACACTGTGGGTTAGTTTTTACAAGTTAGTCGAAGAAATTTATCCAAAAATCTCACATTGCAACATTGAATTGCTTTCTTTTCAGCTGCACCAAAAAAATGCATTCTAGGGAGGATCTGAGCTTTGTTTCTCAAGATAATACTCTCAGTTCCTGTCACCTGCACTTCTGGCTGCTCTATTTATAACTTGTAACCATAACGATCTGTCCATTTTCTCATTGCTAAAGAAGAAGAGAAAGAAGAATATTCTGTCACCGGGTGTCTCTCAGAAGAGGATTCAAAGAATGCTGAAAAAAAATAAAAATAAATGCATAGGAATACTTTCATTGGGCTTTTCACAAATGATGCTGTTAACTGCTGCAATCATCATGGATTTGCATTGTTTCATTACAAAAGAAGAATCCTAGTGAGATGACATTTTTCTCGTTGGTACGGAGCTGTCCTTTAATCAATTTTGAAAGGAGAAAAATGGGAAAAAAAACAATTTGATTTGAAAATTAGTTTCTTGAGATTTTGCATTTAATGTTAAACACAGCACAAAAGTTAGAAGCTTCAATTTGAAGCACAATATGTCAGAATTGTATCCGAAAACTCAAAGTTGCAGTGCCCTAACATATAACAACAATACCCAGATAGTAATATGAAAAAGCCCTTCTTTCATTGTCATGTCGACTGCAGACTGTCAACTTCATAATGGATCAGCAAGGATATCGCTCTTGGCTAATATTACAGTTCACAGTTTTGTGGATGCAATACGATCCCATCCATCCATTTCCTATACTGACCTTGTTCATTAAGGTTGCGGGTGAGCCCATCCTAGCTGACTTTGGGTGAGAGAATGGTCTCCGGTCAATTTCAAGAAAACACACACAGGCATGAGGAAAACGTGAAGTCCACACAGAAATGCTTGAGCACAGATTCAAAACATGCACTTCTCTATGAGGCAGACGTACTAACCACCACTTTTCTGTGCTTAAACATGATTTCATTTTCAAGACATGGTGCAAATTCTGTTAATTTCCGGTACATTTAGCAAATGCAAATTTGTTGGTGAACATGATATATATACGACTACAGGGGGAGCCCTTGAGCGCAATTTGCTAAGAAGCTTATATAGAACAATAGCAATAAGTTGAAGTGTTTTCACACTAAACCGGCACTAAAGCGTCTCGACTCGTGCGGTAGCTGAGGCTAAGAATCATTTAGCCTGCGAGGAGGGATGCCGTTGTTTGACATTTTCCCATTCTCCCATCATCCAGATCTTTTGGCACATCCCAATTGGTCCCGCAGGGACCAATACTGCATTTCCACCTAAACGGAACTGGCTGGCTGAAGTATGGTATCACCTTCACAGGCATCTTTGACTCGGCAGGAAGTGGGTGGGAGGAAGGAGGGGAGTACAAATCCCTGCATTCTCACAGAAAGAGCGAGTCCATTGAAAATGAACATATTATAAAGTGTTGACTTATTGATAGCTTGTTTACAAATAGATGCACTGCATGCACGGATCTGCACACTAATTGTCAAGTCTAAATCAGTGGCTTGATGATGAAGCTTTTACTTCGTTCCCTCAGACTCTGGGCTGCCTGAGAACAAGTAGCCGCTCACCTCTTCGCAATGCTGTCCCAGATGACTTTGGGCGAGACGCGGGGTACACCTTGGACTGTTTACCAGCCAATCACAGAATGCATATTATGACTCTTTAAATAGTGGAAAATGCATAATATGTCTCCTTTAATGGGTTTCTGTGATATGACCTTTCTTTGAGTCCCTCAAAGGATTCGTAGGGGATGAGTCACAAAAGCAAGGCCACAGCGTGGATGCGAAATAACAATCTTTCTCAATGACAGAGCAAGGTTGAAGCGCTGAAGGCCCAATCTGTCACGCTCGGCTCATTAAGACATCACAAACCGGTTTAGATGCATTAATAAATTCAAGCGGATTTATTTTCTGCTTATTTTCCCTCTGTGGGAGAGCAGCAGTTAATTAATGGCATAAAAGTTAAGACATGTCAAACACGTGCAACAATATGTTCATAAGGGGTGGGAACTCCATAACTCCAAACCCCATCTACGATAGTTTTTATAAACGCAGTCGTCTTGCACATCAAGCATACAAAACCTGATAGAAATTGAAACTCTATATCTAATGCATTCATTACAGTATGTTGTTCATAGAAAATGATACATTGCTCTATTCTTTCCCCCCACATATATGATTACGTGAAAGGATAGTATCACCTCCCTCATGGTGTGACAAAGTTTATTCAAGTGGTATAATTTAAGAAACAATAAATGTAGCACAACAGTAACATTTTTCAAGGCATATTGTTATCTGGCTGTTTAATAGTAGGAGCTGGTTATTGTTGCCGTGACAACTAAAGCACTGTTTTCCACAAAAGAAAGCTGATATATTGTACAGTCATACATATTTGAACAACATTAGGTACACCTGGTTATCTGCCCTGACAAAGATAAAGAGAGCTTCACAGTTCACCTCAGCTTCTTCTTTACTATGAGATACCAATGCACAGTGAGGTTTGAACGAATTCAGATTTGTTGTAGTCGATGCTCTGAGGCAATGATCGTCGAGTCGATCTCAACTAATCAGTGAATTTGTTTATATTTTTTTCAGTTGTCAACTCACTGCGTGCGCCTCCAAGCAAGCTTCCATGATTATTGCTCAGATTATTGCTTATTATAAAATAACAATAAATAGTAGCGTTGAGACATTGCAAGCATTTTCTGTTTATGGTAACTTGAACAATAGTTGAACAAACAATTATCCTTGACTTTTGATCTCAAAACTTGGTATCCATCAATTTGTTGTGTGTATGTAATAATGAGTGGCACGGTGGACGACTGGTTAGAGCGTCTGCCTCACAGTGTCATGGCCCTGTGTTTCAAGTTGTTTTTCTTTGTTACAGTGTCTGGGTGAGCGAAGGTGGGCGTGGACATCGGTGACACCTGTCATGCATTGTAATCATCAACCTTTTTAGGGAGCACCGTGACAGAGTGTGGGCGTTGGAATATTCACTCGTTTTTGCCCCGTGTTTGCCGCCGTTCTGACCGCTGTCCAAATTTAAGCTCAATACGATTATACCACACGGACCGTTTGTCGTGTCTCCCTGCGTTATCTGTTTTTGATACTCTCTGGCTGTGAGTTCCTTTAGTTTCGTATGTCTCGTCATCACATGCTCTGCCATTTAATTAAAATTGTTCGGACCTCTGACCTGGAGTCTATTTTTTGGGATCTGCCCTTACGGCATTTCCGCTCGTGACAGAATATTCCGACCAGAAATGGATCTCACAAACTCGGACTCTTTTCGCCAAGCGTTGGCAAGTCAGGGACATTTGGTAGGAAGACACGAGACATCGTTACACGAGCTCAGGGAGGCAATTAGGGCGTTAACGACCCATCTCAGTACACTGAGTGCTCGGGTTGATCAGGTGTGTGCACTTGGATTACCTCCGGTTCTGGCAAAAGCACCCGCCACCAACACTGTGGCCGCGGTGCCACCCGCCAGGGAAGCTTGTCTCCCAAATCCACCTCGTTATGCTGTGGAGCTCGGCGGCTGCGGTCAATTTATTTATCAATGTACCCTAGTATTTGACCAACAACCGGTCACGTATGCCCAGGATAAGACGAAGGTGGCTTTTATAATGAGTCTACTTACGGGTCAGGCGGCATCGTGGGCGATGGCGGTCAGCAGCGCCAACCCAGCGTTACGTTCCTCCTTCCCGGCATTCGAATCTGAACTGAGGAGAGTTTTTGATCACCCCGTCAAGGGCAAGGAAGCCGGTAGCCGGTTGTTGGACCATTCCCAGGGGGACTTGTCAGTAGCCGAATACTCCATTTCGTTCCGCATCCTGGCAGCAGAGAGTGGATTCGGCGATGTGGCGTTGAGCGGCATTTTTCGTCGGGGACTCTGTCCTGCCGTCAAAGATGAGTTGGCGGCCCGGGACGAGACCACTAATTTGGAGGAGTTGATCGGACTAGCCATTAGACTAATGCAGCCCTATGGGGGGGCACAAGTCAGTGCAAACTGTAGGCCGGTCCCAAGCCCGGATAAATGCAGAGGGTTGCGTCAGGAAGGCCATCCGGCTTAAAACCTTGCCAAACAAATATGAGCGTTCATCCAAAGAATTCCATACCGGATCGGTCGTGGCCCGGGTTAACAACGTCCGCCACCGGCGCCGTCAACCTGCAGGGCGCTGTTGGAAATTCAGCTACTGTGGGTCGAAGTCAAAGAAGAAGAAGAAGAAGAGGTGGAAAGCGGGTTCTTCGGCAGAAAGAGAAGAGGAAAACACAGAGCCTAGAACTGAACGTGGGGACTTTGAATGTTGGGACTATGACAGGAAAATCTCGGGAGTTGGTTGACATGATGATTAGGAGAAAGGTTGATATATTGTGTGTCCAGGAGACCAGGTGGAAAGGCAGTAAGGCTAGAAGTTTAGGGGCAGGGTTTAAATTATTTTACCATGGTGTAGATGGGAAGAGAAATGGAGTCGGGGTTATTTTAAAAGAAGAGTTGGCTAAGAATGTCTTGGAGGTGAAAAGAGTATCAGATCGAGTGATGAGGCTGAAATTTGAAATTGAGGGTGTTATGTGTAATGTGATTAGTGGCTATGCCCCACAGGTAGGATGTGACCTAGAGGTGAAAGAGAAATTCTGGAAGGAGCTAGATGATGTAGTTCTGAGCATCCCAGACAGAGAGAGAGTCGTAATTGGTGCAGATTGTAATGGACATGTTGGTGAAGGTAATAAGGGTGATGAAGAAGTGATGGGTAAGTACGGTATCCAGGAAAGGAACTTGGAGGGACAGATGGTGGTAGACTTTGCAACAAGGATGCAAATGGCTGTAGTGAACACTTTTTTCCAGAAGAGGCACGAACATAGGGTGACCTACAAGAGCGGAGGTAGAAGCACACAGGTGGATTACATCTTGTGCAGACGATGTAATCTGAAGGAGGTTACCAACTGTAAGGTAGTGGTAGGGGAGAGTGTGGCTCGACAGCATAGGATGGTGGTGTGTAAGATGACTCTGGTGGTGGGGAGGAAAATTAGGAAGACAAAGGCAGAGAAGAGAACAATGTGGTGGAAGCTGAGACAGGACGAGTGTTGTGCAGCTTTTCGGGAAGAGGTGATACAGGCTCTCGGTGGACGGGAAGAGCTTCCAGAAGACTGGACCACTGCAGCCAAGGTGATCAGAGAAGCAGGCAGGAGAGTACTTGGTGTATCTTCTGGCAGGAAAGGAGAGAAGGAGACTTGGTGGTGGAACCTCACAGTACAGGAAATCATACAAGGAAAACGGTTAGCTAAGAAGAAGTGGGACACTGAGAGGACCGAGGAGAGGCGAAAGGAATACATTGAGATGCGACACAGGGCAAAGGTAGAGGTGGCAAAGGCAAAACAAGAGGCATATGAGGACATGTATGGCAGGTTGGACACTAAAGAAGGAGAAAAGGATTTATACAGGCTGGCCAGACAGAGGGATAGAGATGGGAAGGATGTGCAGCAGGTTAGGGTGATTAAGGATAGAGATGGAAATATGTTGCCTGGTGCCAGCAGTGTGCTAGGTGGATGGAAAGAATACTTCGAGGAGTTGATGAATGAGGAAAATGATAGAGAAGGGAGAGTAGAAGAGGCAAGTGTGGTGGACCAGGAAGTGGCAATGATTAGTAAGGGGGAAGTTAGAAAGGCATTAAAGAGAATGAAAAATGGAAAGGCAGTTGGTCCTGATGACATTCCTGTGGAGGTATGGAAGCATCTAGGAGAGGTGGCTGTGGAGTTTTTGACCAGCTTGTTCAATAGAATTCTAGTGCGTGAGAAGATGCCTGAGGAATGGGGGAAAAGTGTACTGGTGCCCATTTTTAAGAACAAAGGTGATGTGCAGAGCTGTGGCAACTATAGAGGAATAAAGTTGATGAGCCACACAATGAAGTTATGGGAAAGAGTAGTGGAGGCTAGACTCAGGACAGAAGTGAGTATTTGCGAGCAACAGTATGGTTTCATGCCTAGAAAGAGTACCACAGATGCATTATTTGCCTTGAGGATGTTGATGGAAAAGTACAGAGAAGGTCAGAAGGAGCTACATTGTGTCTTTGTAGATCTAGAGAAAGCCTATGACAGAGTACCCAGAGAGGAACTGTGGTACTGCATGCGGAAGTCTGGAGTGGCAGAGAAGTATGTTAGAATAATACAGGACATGTACGAGGGCAGCAGAACAGCGGTGAGGTGTGCTGTCGGTGTGACAGAAGAATTTAAGGTGGACGTGGGACTGCATCAGGGATCAGCCCTGAGCCCCTTCCTTTTTGCAGTGGTGATGGATAGGCTGACAGATGAGGTTAGACTGGAATCCCCGTGGACCATGATGTTTGCAGATGACATTGTGATCTGCAGTGAAAGCAGGGAGCAGCTGGAGGAACAGTTAGAAAGATGGAGGCATGCACTGGAAAGAAGAGGAATGAAGATTAGCCGAAGTAAAACAGAATATATGTGCATGAATGAGAGGGGTGGTGGGGGAAGAATGAGGCTACAGGGAGAAGAGATGGCAAGGGTAGAGGACTTTAAATACTTGGGGTCAACCGTCCAGAGCAATGGTGAGTGTGGTCAGGAAGTGAAGAAACGGGTCCAAGCAGGTTGGAACGGGTGGAGGAAGGTGTCAGGTGTGTTATGTGACAGAAGAGTCTCTGCTAGGATGAAGGGCAAAGTTTATAAAACAGTGGTGAGGCCAGCCATGATGTATGGATTAGAGACAGTGGCACTGAAGAGAAAACAGGAAGCAGAGCTGGAGGTGGCGGAAATGAAGATGTTGAGGTTCGCTCTCGGAGTGACCAGGTTGGATAAAATTAGAAATGAGCTCATCAGAGGGACAGCCAAGGTTCGATGTTTTGGAGACAAAGTTAGAGAGAGCAGACTTCAATGGTTTGGACACGTCCAGAGGAGAGAGAGTGAGTATATTGGTAGAAGGATGATGAGGATGGAGCTGCCAGGCAAGAGAGCTAGAGGAAGACCAAAGAGAAGGTTGATGGATGTCGTGAGGGAAGACATGTTGGCAGTTGGTGTTCGAGAGGAGGATGCAGGAGATAGGCTCTCATGGAAAAGGATGACGCGCTGTGGCGACCCCTAACGGGACAAGCCGAAAGGAAAAGAAGAAGATCGGACTAGCCATTAGACTGGACAATCGACTGAGGGAACGGCAGCGCGAGCGGGGCGGCTGAACGGCGCATTTTTCTTTTTAGTCCACTTCCTTGGGACATTCTTCGTCCGCCATGGAAGACGCCACCTGTGTTCCCCCATCCACCTCGGCGTCGACGAGGGAGCCGGCCCTGGCCGTGGAAGAGTCGATGCAACTCGGCGGGGGGTGACTGACGGAGACGGAACGTGTCTGTACTGCGGCCGACCAGGACACAAGGTATCCACCTGCATGGCGAGACCTTCACGGGGAAGTGACGCTATGCGTTCCAAGCAGAGCGGCCAGGTGGTGGTGACAGCGCCTTCTGCCTCCGGAAAGAACGTCTCATTGTGAGTATTTTGATGAAGACTTGGTACCCGGTGAATTGAGAACTGCATCGAACAACAACACACATTACGGCTCCACTGTGTTTAAAGCTCTCTGGTAACCACATCGAATCGCGGCGATTTTTTTGTAATGCCCTGTCAATCTGCTCCAGTTGTGCTGGGATTGACGTGGTTAAAACTTCATAATCCAGATATTAATTGGGATCAACTACAGATTGTGAATTGCATGGGCCGGCTGCTGTTCAGCCTGTTGTGGAGACCATTCTACCTGGGACCCGGGTGGTGGGTGCGCTTCAGTGGGAGGTTGAGAAGAAGGTGGTAGAGGCGGGGAGGGACGTCCAGGCCCCGGGAGGTGTTCCTGATGGCAAGTTGTTTGTTCCGGTCGTTTTACGTCCAGAGGTGTTGAAGTGGGGACACACTTCTAGAGTCGCTTGCCATCCTGGGGTCAGTCGGACACTTTTCCTCATTTCCCAACGGTTCTGGTGGCAGGGACTACGCAGGGATGTTAAAGAATGTTTCGACATGCTCAGTGTGTGCCCTTAGCAAGATGTCCCATCGTCCTCCAGCTGGTCTTCTTCGTCCACTGCCCATTCCTTCCCGTCCCTGGTCCCATGTCGCCTTGGACTTCATCACAGGCCTTCCGCTTTCCAGAGGGAACTCGGTCATCCTGAGTGTTGTCGACAGATTCTCCAAGATGGCCCATTTCGTTGCTCTGCCGAAGCTGCCGTCCTCCTTTGAGACTGCTAATCTCCTTGTCGACCATGTCTTCAGAGTTCATGGTATTCCTGCTGATCTGGTGTCGGACAGGGGGCCGCAGTTCGTCTCTCGGGTCTGGAGGTTGTTCTGCAAAGCGCTGGGGGCGTCCTCCAGTCGTTCATCCGGTTTCCACCCGCAGACCAACGGCCAGGCTGAAAGGGCGAATCAAGATGTGGAGGCTGCTCTTCGCTGTGTTTGCCATCAGCACCCCTCCTCGTGGTCTTCTCACCTGCCTTGGGTGGAATATGCGCATAACACCGTCGTTTGCTCTGCCACTGAA